>NW_026897501.1:0-33787 GCF_033153095.1 Gastrolobium bilobum | reverse complement strand
CAATTGATAGAGGATTTCCGAAACTTAGGCCTAGCAATGGTGAATAGCGAATGCGAGGCCGAATATTGGGCGGTGCAGATCACCGACGAACTACTAGAAAGGATCAAACAGGCTCAGCAAGCCGTCGACTGTTTGAAGAGTTTAAGGAATCAATCTGGTGTTAGCCTGAACCAGCAAGGTATAATTACCTTCCAAGGGAGAATAGTCGTCCCTACGAAACTCCTAAGAGAGGAAGTCATGGAGCTAGCACATAAGAGCCAATACTCAATACACCCAGGAGCCACCAAGATGTATGCAGACTTGAAAAAGAATTTCTGGTGGAAAGGAATGAAGAGAGATGTGGGAAGATACGTAAGCAAGTGCATGGTATGCCAGAAAGTAAAGATTGAGCATCAGCGGCCGGCAGGCACCCTACAGCCCTTGAGCATCCCCGAGTGGAAATGACAGAGTATATCTATGGACTTCGTAACCAGCCTACCCATAACTCAAGCAGGCTATGATGCCATCTGGGTAGTGGTCGACAGATTGACCAAATCAGCACACTTTATACTGGTGAAAGGAACTTACACAACAGAGAAGTTGGCTCAGATTTATGTAAAAGAGATTGTAAGGTTACATGGCGTCCCTGAAAGCATAATCAGTGATCGGGATCCTAAGTTTACGTCCCGATTCTGGTCGTCATTACAGCAGGCGTTTGGGACCCAACTGCGATTGAGCACGGCATATCACCCCCAAACAGATGGGCAGACAGAAAGAACAATACAAACACTTGAGGACATGTTAAGAGCCTGCGCTTTAGAGAAGGAAGGTTGTTGGGATCAGTATCTGCCATTGGCAGAATTCTCTTACAATAACAGTCATCATGCCAGTATCGGTATGGCCCCGTATGAAGCACTTTATGGAAGAAGGTGTCGTACACCTGTATGCTGGGAAGAAGTGGGCGACAGAGAAATGTTTGGGCCGGACATGGTGAAAGAAACGACAGAGCAGATTAAGATGATCCGCGACAGGTTGCGGAAAGCCCAAGATCGGCAGAAAAATTATTATGACTTGAAGCACCGACCCCTAGAATTTGAAGTAGGGGATCATGTGTTCATCAAGCTCTCCCCTGTTACTGGTGTTGGTAGAGCTCTCGGTGTAAAGAAGTTAAGCCCACGCTATATCGGTCCCTATCAGATTCTGAAAAGGGTAGGACCGGCAGCCTATCAGTTAGCATTACCACCCAATCTGGCAAATCTTCACGATGTATTCCATGTAAGCCAGTTGAAGAAGTATTTGGCGGATCCCTCACATGTGGTGTTACCGGATGTTGTGGAAGTAAGACCCAACTTGAAGATTCCGGTAGTACCTTACAAGATTCTAGACAGAGAAGAGAAGCGGCAACCTGGGAGCGAGAAGACGAGATCCGAAAGAAGTATCCCGACTTAGAATGTTTGTAATTTTCGGGACGAAAATTTTATTAGGTAGGGTGGATGTAATAACCCAAAAATCTTGTACTCGAAATTAGCCTAATGAAATGAAATGAAAAGGGATCAAGTCCATATTCAGTGAACGAGTAGCTTTGAATAAGCAACATTAGTCCTAAGCTAGAACCCACTTTAAATAAGATAATTAATAACTTAGCCAATGTTGGTTAAAGCCCAAATAAAGTTAAAGCCCAACCTACTAAGAATATGACTAAGTTAAAGGATTTAAGCCCAAAGCAATGCAAGGCCATTTTATAAGAAATGGCCCAATTAGTATCTAGACTAAGATCCAAGCCCACACCACCTAGCCTTGACCCAATTACAAATGGTCCAACACTTATTAACTTAATGGGCCAAGACACTCACCAAGCCCAACCCAATTCAAAGGAACAACCCTAGATGAGGTGTCATCACAAGATTGGAGGAATTTGAATGAGCTCCACCTCGCCTACAATGGCAAACTCGGCCATGACAAGAAGAAGAGGAAGTGGTGTTACTTTCCACACTCCCTAGGCGCCACTTAAGGAAGGAATGGACAAGTAAGAGCTTGAGTAAGACACACTCCAAGCCTTAACCATGCATGTGATTTCCTTTCTCCAAAAGCAACTCTACTTTCCATACCCACCTTGGATGACGCAAAATGATGGAGAAAGGAAGATTGCTTCTTCCACACTCCAAGCCTTAACCATGCATGTGATCTTCTCCAAAAAGCAACTCACCTTTTCTCCTTACACACCTTGGAGGGCGCACTCATGACAAGGAAAATGGAAACTTTCTTCTTACACACTCAAGCCATGCATGCCATCTTACAAGGTCAAATCTTCCTCCTCCCTAGGCATACACGGTCACCAAGGGAAGTCACATGACCAAATCCCTCTCACTCCTCACGGCCACATCACTCAAGGAACCAAGAAACCCTAGTGCAAATTCACACTCAAACCCTCCTTGAATCAAGTGCCAAGTGGAACACATGCATCACCTCTCCTCCTTACACATTCGGCCATCAACAAAGAACAAGGAAAGATTGTTCACACTCCACACCCAAACACCATTCACCACCAATGCATGTAGATAACTTCCCCCACATTCAAAAGTTACACTCAAGTACCCTTCACCCAATGCATGTAGATAGCTTTCTATACACTCACAAGTCATAACCTAATATCTCAAGGAAATGATTGCAAGACTTGAATAAAAGATCAAGCAAGGAGCTTCCTCCTCCCCCCTAAGGCCGTGAAGCACCAAGCAACAAGATAAAGGACTTCTTCCTTCTCCTTATTCCCTTAGCTTCGACCATCTCTCTCCTCATCAAGCCCAGCAAGTAAACACTCAAACACTTCATCTCCTTTACTCTTAAGCTCGGCCATAACAAGTACTAGGACCTAAGATCACCTTAAAAATTTTCTAAGCTCTTCAAACTCTCTTTCCATCACCCACATAGGTAAGGTAAAAGCTTCATCTCATTTTCGTTTGGAAGAAACTAGAGATCTCTAAGTTCCCACTCTCTTCGTGTAGAGAGAAACCAAGAGGTTGTTGGAAGCCACGCCCAACCCTAGAGGACTCCTTGAAGATCAAGTTGGAGTTATATTTTAGACATCATCTTTGAGGTAAGATTTCATGAGCCCTTCATCCCTTCAAGTGAGTAGAATGAACTCTAACTAATTTATATGACTAGATCTTGGACTAATAAAGCCATGCATGCATCTTTCATCTTTAAATCACCTCTTAAGTATATCATCTCTAAGTGGCCGAACCTCAATGGTATGCATGCACCCTCTAAATATTCACAATATTTACTAAGCAACCTAACCCTAAATGGCCGAATCTATATGTACCCTACTAGATATTGAATATGTTCTTTAAGGTAATATGAAAAGTGTTGAAGTAAATGTTTTTAAACAATATGTAGGAAAGCATTACTTGAAGAATCACCACCTAAATGGCATTAACCCTAAATGGCCGAACTTGATGAGTATTAAACCCATGAACATGTTATCAAAATTATCCCTAGGTATGCACCCTCTAAATGGCCGAACCCTAATAAGCCTAAAAGGGAAATATGTGAATGTTTTCTTAATACCATGATGTATGGCCGAAATGTATGCCATACAATATGACTTATGCTTGAAAACAATTAGTAAAAATTATCTCCTAGGCATTTTCATCCTTAGAGAGCCGAACCTATGACATGAAGGATATTAAAGTTTAGATCTTTTAATTTTAGAACCATGTACTAAGGTTGAATATGTGACTAGGACAAACCAAAGCTTGAAAAGAGATCCAAGATACTAGGACCTTCAGTTGGCCGAATCCATCACCTACGGGAAGAATTTACAAAGCGAAAAAGAGTAAGTGATTTATGGTTGTTGAAGCGGCTACCCTATGGTTGCCACCCCTTTATGTTAAAGTGAGGTTTGACTGCAATATGTTATATGATGCATTACATGATATGTTTGGTTGTTTGGAACTAATGTTTATTCATGCAAGTTTTGTAAGATGGCCTGTGCACTAATACCACAAAGGCAACCTGACGAGGACCCTGGGTATTCGTCCATAAGACCATGGAGAGTAATTGCCACGACAGGATTGGTATGATGATATGAAAGCATGATTATTTTCTAAACTATGTTTCCAATGTTTTGCCATTCTATTATTGTACATGTTATTATGTGACTATTGCAGCAGTAAGCATCATGGTTTGGAGGTTGCTCCAACTGTGAGTCCTTACTGAGACCCCCAATCTCACCCCTATTTGGGGAAACCCACTTTCAGGAAAAAAATGACTAAATAGGTAAGGCAGGGAAAGAGGTTAATACGAGTTGAAGAGGAACCTGCTCAGCCACGTGCAGTTCATGATGACTCCAAGCTATTGGAGAAATTTATGAACTTACTATCGGAAGGAAAGCTTTTGGAGGCAGACTATATTATATCTGCTCTAGCTGGGCCCATGTGGCTTGAAGATGCACCTTACTAAGGGTGTACCTAAATTCTAATTTAGGATGACTGTAATAGACTATGCCACTTAGACTATTTTGAACATTTTATATGCGTTTGAAGTACGATATTTTGGGATGTTTATGTTTTATGGACTATGAATTGAGTAGGAAAGATTAAGTAACATAAGCCACTATCCACATAAGACACTTAAGTAACTACCTACTGGATAGTAGTCAACACTAAAATTATGATCATGTAAGTGAGCCCCTAAAATAGGGCATAAGTATAAGCAGGGTAACCAAGTAGAGATTAACTTGTAAGTAGACCGTAGACAAAGAAAAAGATAAACTCATGACTAGAGGAATAGATAAGTTAGGGAAAAGAATGAAATTAATTCCCATTAGTAAATTTTAAGTTATCCACGCTTAAGTACATGGATTCCGCGCATTGAATGTCAAGCAATGTTACACCTTTGATGACCTTAACATTGAATGTCAAGCAATGTTAGCAAGGTCATTCCGATGGTCAAAGTGCAATGGACTGGAAGAAATCCTGAGGAGTGTACTTAGGAGCGTGAGGAAGAGCTTCTCTGGCAGTACCCCGAGTTTCGAGACGGGTATGTTTCTGATTTTGAGGACAAAATCCTAAAAAGGTGGGGTGAATGTAAGAACCCGCACCGATAATTAAGGAATTTAATTAATTAATTATGATAAATTAGAAAATGATTCCATAATTGACCCTAATAATTATTAATAGGCTTTAATAATTATGATAAGTGATTAAGAATGCTGAAAGTCTTTTTTCGGAAGAAAAGTGCAGACACCGGTTCTGCTAGTCGGTATAAATGCGTACCGAAAAAGTATCCCAGAAAATTATAATAAGTGCATGATAATTCCACGAATAATATATAGGACTTGTAAAACGAGTTTCAAGTTAAAATAATGAGAACTGGTGCCAGAAACTGGTACTGGCTACGAAAAGCGCGTACCAGAAAGGTGCTCTGAAAAATATAATAAAAATATGATAATTCTTGTAGAATTGAGTAGGTTAAGAATCCAAAGTTTCGAATTAAAATGCTAAGCGTAGCAATTAAAGTTAATATTGTGTGTTTAATGCTTAAGTGTCCTATATATACCCTCATGATTGGCACACAACCCTAGAATCAGATTTTCCTACGAGAGTTTTTGTGGAGGCTGACCAGAATAATGTCCCTTTGGCTTTCTTCTCCATTCCTTGACCAAGTAATCACCTTTGATGCTTGTTCCTTCATCTAAACACTTGTGCATTGGGTGAGTGATCCTTATGAGGGTGAGAGGTGGCCTTTTTCTGGTTGTGCAACTTATGAGTTTTGAGTTTGGGGGCTGACCTTGTTGGTTTGAGTGTTGAGGGGCTTTGTTCTTTGCTTGTGAGGCTTCAAGGAGCAACCTTTGTTAAGAGAGAACCTTGGTGGTGTGTCTTTTTCGTTTCTTGAAGAAGTCAGAACCTTGGAGTTGTCTTGTGAGCTCCATGAGCACCTTTTGTTGGCTGGTTGAGCTTTGGGTGAGTTACCTTATCATGATCTTGAGTTTTTATGGCTTAAAGGTGGTGTCTTTGCATGTAATGGTTAAAAGATGATAACCTACCGTTGGGTAATGTCAAACACACCTAGAAATGCATGTTTAGGCTTCTGTAATCGGTAAAAATAGATCCTTTGAAGGATATCTTCGCAAAATGCAGAAACTGCATTCTGTCGTGAAATATCCGGATATCTGATCGTGAAATATCCGGATATTGGATATCCGGATATTGCCAGAGAGATATCCGGATATTGGATATCCGGATATGCCCCCAAGGAATATCCGGATATTCTGGGATTTCGTAGAACAGTAGCTGTGCTGTGTGTACAGTAGGTTATTGGGGGTTTGTAGACCCTAGATTGATGAAGTTGAACTTCTGTAATTAATGGACTATTTCAGAATCATGTGATTAAGGGCTTGTGGCTTTGTTAGAAGCCTTAAGACGTAAAATGTAAAGGAAAGACGTTGTCTTTAAGTGTATGCTTGTAGAGTTTGATTAATGATGTATTATTGGTCCATAACAGATTGTGATACTGCTGTGTTTGGGCTTTGAGATTGTGGACTCTTGGCTGGGATAGCTAGCTTGCAAGGTAAGCTTTCGTGTCCTCGGTTTAGCCATGTTGTGGTTCTATCATGTCCCATGGGGGTATGGTTATATGCATGCTGTGTTACATGCTTTTGATGTTTTGGAAATGCTGTTGAGCTGTTGTATGCTATTGCCTTTATGATATGCATGTGGTGTTCCACCTATACGGTAAGCCTGAGTATGTGGTACATACAAGATGGTGAGGCTGTGGGTGAGGTGCAAGCGGTGTTCCTTGTACTACATGTAGGTATAGACGTATTCCTGCATTTCTCTGGCCAGTAGAATAGTATTAAACACACATGGCATGAATATCTGTTGCACTGCATAGTTTTGGAACTGATATTGATATTACTGCTTTTAGAACTTGTATTGCACATGTAAGTGAGCTTGGGGTGGAAGATCCTTGTGGACCCCTTGTCTTACTGAGATTTCTGGTTTAGAGATCTCACCCCACGTTTGGGGAATGCTTATTTCAGGTTCAGGTAATGCGGGGGTTGAGACCTCTAGTGGCAGGAGGCCAGAGCTTAGCTGATAGACGTTGCATGTTTATGCTGATATGCTGTTATGCTATTATGATTGGATGTGGATTCTGTTTACTGTCTTATGCTTTTAGCTTCAGTTTATGGATTTATATGTTGAGACCTTGTTGGTTATGCTGTTGATTTGGTGAGCATGGGGATCGTCCATGCCACATAGACTTGATTATGTCTTGTTTTATTTGGAGTTGTAATAATGTATCAGGATATTGTCTGGATTACGTGTTGTAATGTCGTGACTTAGATACTCATTTATATCTATATTTTGAGGTATTTCTGTAGATTTCTTATTGTAATATACATACAGGAGATATTTTATGAAATTGATTAAGTAATCAACTTGGCTAGGTATAATGACGTCATAATTGAAAAGAAAAAGATTTTTCGCATTTTTAATTAAGCACAGCTTAATTAAAAAGTATGATAACATTTTCGGGTATACACGGGGTGTTACATTTTTCATTGGAGACTTTATCTCATCTTTCATAACTTCATCCCATTATTTTCCATCCTCCGAGCTCCTAACGTTTTTTACAGTGCTCAAATCATCACCTGTAATACTCTCAGGTCACAACTATCGTCACTAGCACAAAAGATATAATCTTCAGGTGTATACCTCTCATATGTTCTTCTTTCCCTTGTGAACCTTCTAGCATTGGTGCTTTAACTTCAGCCTCAGTTTCAGAATCTTCATCTTCACCCATTTATGTTCAACAACTTTTGAATTTGAACTTTCTACTCTAACCTGTGAGTTTAATGCATCATCTTTCAAACCCATATCTAACTCCACAGTTTGTGGCTTTTCAAGAGCTTTCAGAAAATTCTCATTCGGCTTAGATTTCTTGAACACAACATCTCTGTAGTACGTTACACTTTGAGTATCAGTATTCCACAACTTGTATCCAATAAAGATACACCTCTCTGATTTACTGTCAAGCTTGCTTCTTTTCTCTTTGGGAACGTGCACATATGCCTCACAACCCAAGACTCTGACATGAGATACGTCTGGCCTCTTCACAAATAGTGCTTCATATGAAGTCTTCTCCTTCAAGGCCGATATAGGATATCTGTTCTTTAAATAACAAGCAATGGCCACTACCTCCACCCAAAACCCAATTGCCAAGCCTGCACCGCTCAGCATACTCTGTGTTTTCTCCATAAGAGACTAGTTTAATCTCTCTACCACCTCATTTTGTTGAGGTGAGTAGGGCGTAGTCTTCTTCCTTGCAATCCCATTAGTCACTCATAAGTGATCGAACTTCGTTGATCAAAACTCTCTTCCATTATCAGTTTTCAGCACCTTGATTTTTCGGTCAAATTGATTTTCCACCAAAGCCTTGAACTCACAGAATTTATCGAACACTTAATCCTTGTTGCACAAAAAATATAACCACACATATCTGGAAAAATTATCAGTAAAAGAAACATAATACCTTGATTTTCCATGTCATGTAATAGGTATGGGCCAAACACATCGCTGTGTATCAGGTCCAGAATCCCTCAACTCTTCCTCTTATGGAATAAAAAGATATCTGATTTTGTTTCCCTTACAGGCAATGCTCGCAAAATCTAAACCCTATATAGCAACTCAAAATTCCATCCACTAACTTCTTTGATGTCAGAGTCTCTCGACCTTTTCCTCTAATATGCCTCAGTCTCCTATGCCATAACATAGTAGTGTCCTCCTCCGCCTATTTAGTTATATAGTTTCCATAGTTTACCATGGTGCTCTCCTCTTGCAATAACCTAAGCTCCACAAGTCACCTTGCAAGAATACTTGTCACTGCTGAAATTAACACCCACATCTGTTATACTACCAACAAAGATCAAATTTTTGGTAAGCCCCGAAATATGCATAACGTCCGGCAGATTCTTGACTATTCCATCATTCATCTTCAACTTTACCTTTCCATGCCCCTCAACAACATGAGTCGTGTCATTTCCATTTTGACTATTCCGCTCGAATATGATTCATAGGTGCAGAACCACTCCCTATGAGGTGTCATATGGAACGATGCTCTAGTGTCAATGATTCAGACTTTGCAATTGCTATAACTGTCGAATGCCATGTACAGGTCCCCTGCATTATCTCCATCATCCTTCTTTGTACCAGAACCAAAAGGTAGTGGATCATTGTTGGGTGTGAACTTGTTGGTTGCTTAAATATTTTTTAAAAGGACGTTCCCTTAATTTAGTTCATCAAGAGAAAATACATTCGTTCTCTTGACTTCAACCCAAGTGCGCAAGTGCACGCATCAAGTATAAATGGGACTATTAATTCCCAGATTATCATTCCCACGAAAATTGAACTCTAAATAATACCTTAAACTATTTTAAAACGAATTAAAATGAAAAGAAAAGCTAGTATTTGCTTTGTTTTGTCAAACGTTCCCTACTATCTTGACAATGTTCCTCAAGGATAGCATGTTCAATCTGACTTCAAACAGCTCCTCACGTCGTTATATATCAAATCCTTCTTGATGAGAGAAGGAACGACAATATTCATTGGAGTTTTGGTGTTGTAATCTCAAGGTTGATGACAGAAAATAACTACAAAATAACAATATTTAAGAGACAACAAAGTGGAGGGATAAAACAGTTTTTAACACAAGAAACGGATCCATTGTTCCATTCTTAAATAACTATATTCTCCACTCAAGACTTAACACTTCTGAATTTGTTCAGGTCTTTTCAGTGCCAACTCTGATTCCTCAGCTCATGGACTTTAATGGCTCACAAGTTCCCATATTCCTATGGCTCCCTTGACTCCAAAAGTTACTAAGTTCAGAATCTTCAGTGAACGAGGTGGTTCCTTATTCCTAAGGCAACCAGTAGTGTTGTTTCCACAATACTACTTTCCTCCTCTGATTAAGCTGTATGAAATCCCTTCCTTATGGAAGTTTCTTTCTCAGTATGAGTTCAATTTCCATTGATACGCAATGAATATAGCACACTTAGTCACAGAAATACAAAAGCTTCAGTACAAGAGTTTTGAAAATAGTTCTTTAAGAACTTCACAGTTTTTCCGTTCAACAAATAACTTAGCCCATGAATAAAACTTTAAACATAATTATTCCAAACTAAAATCTCATAGACCCGAGATTCAGTTCAGAGATAACGAATGGAAGAGAAGAGAAATAACAACTTATATTAATAAGAAACAAGTTAGGTTACAACAAAATAAAATGGAGAATGATGGTAATTGCTCGTGAGGAGTCTCAAGTGGTGATACAGAATAGAGAAAGAGTGTTGTCACTTAACTACTGCTAAAACTATACAACTGAAAAGAAAAACTACAAATGAAACTAAGTGATATCTTCTTAAGGAATTCAATGATTTCTTCGTTCTGGAACGTCCTATTTATAGGCCAGAAGAGTGGGTGGAAAAACTTATAATTTGCTTTGAGTTATTTTCTTGACTGCATGAATAGGGAAGTGTGAACAGTGCTCAAGAGGAACGTAAGTTGTTGGATAGGACACTTATTGTTGAGATTTTCCTTTTCTTCTGCACTTCCCATGCTTTGCGTTCCTCTTGTCCAATGAGAACTCTTTATTCTCTGTTGAACACGTTTCTTCCTGCTTGATTGTTGTACCTCTTTATGCTTTATGGAAGCTCTTTTTCAACATTTCCTGCAAAGCGTTCAGAGAGATTGAGTTAGTGGAGCAGGTGTTTTTAATGAACCGTTCCGTTCCAATTTTTCCTATAATTCTCAAATGATTACCTCATCATCCGTTCCCTACTGTGTTTTTGTCATAAAGATGTAAACATGTATTCTTAATGCAAAAGTTGCTCATCAGATGAGGGAACGGATGGTGTTTTGCCATCAAAATGGGCTTAGATGGGAAAGAATTTTCGTCCCATCAATCATCTTGCTTCTCAAGAGGACCTACACTTTTATTTTTGTAATTCCTCCTCAATTGTTCAACCTATTTTTTTACCTCCAGCACCTTACTTCAGATTTATCACGGTACTTTGACTGTTCCCTCGATCTTTCTCTTTGACCAGACTTCGATCTGTCACCACTCCTCCCACTAACAATCAGAGCCTCATTACTGATACCTTTAGAACCTACCCTTCTTATCACCTCAGAAAATATGGCAGCAACAACTGTCTCGACGATAGTTTATTGCTAGTAAAAATCGAAACAAAAATGTGCTCCCAAGAATTTGGCAGTGAACACAGCAAGGTGCAAGCTTTATCTTCCTCATCCATATTTATGTCTATGGATGAAAATAGGATTTAAAAACCCTAACAACAGCTATTCATAGGCCCAAGCCCAAACTACGAAGTAAAAGAGAAATTACAATAAGTCAGAGACCCACAACAGTATCAGACCTTTACAGGACCCCAGGCAGCTTTTTGATGATCCCGCCAACAAGAGTCCTCATCTGAATGTGAAGTATGAGACATAGCCAACAATATATTTTCTCTTTTATTATATACATATATATTTTATAATATTAAATTTGCAACGATAATCATAAATCATGGAAAGGAATGTCAATTTTTTTGAAATTATATTGATGTTCATCATTCTGTATATACTTTTTGAAATCTTTTGCAATTATGAGAAATACACAAAGTTACCAAATGATGGTAGCTCAGTTGGTAGCAAGGGAGCCGAGTAAGTGGAAAAGAAAGGACCTCAGCTCGATCCACACAGGTTACCTTTGGGCCGATCATCCCGTTATCAGATCGATGTATTATCATCAATTATGTTATTAAGCGCAGTCACAATTACAGCAGCTATTTGAAATTATGGGAAATTTTTTTGTTTTAATGTCGTTTGCACTTTTAAAATAATCGTATCAGACAATATACTAAAGGTGATCTTAACTCAAAACTTATAGTGGAATTATGAATACAATAGTTTAGAACCATACAACTTACATTTGAATATTGTTAAGCGGTTCCAATAAACCAACAAAACTTAATAATCATTTTATTCATGTTCAACACTAAATTCCTTCACTTTTTTATTTCACTAAGAATTATATACGTCCTTTATGATTCTCACCTCTTACTATGTTATATATTTCTTCGTTAGCTTCGTGTGGGTTCAAACCGCGCTCAATTTGGAGCACTGTAGCTCAAGTTATTAATTTTCTAAGAAAAATTGTGCTGATTCCATAGGGGCTTGGTGCTGATAGCGTCAGCCAGCCGCCAGGAGCGCCATGAAGCAGTGTTATGGCGCCAACAACAGTAATAGCGCAATGAATACAATATCCCACTGTTTGGCAGTGCCAAAAGCACCGCGAGTCTGGTGACAGGAATAAAAAAATGGGATTTCAATCAACTTTGGTGTTTCACCCATAACTTGAGTTATTCTAATCTAATTGACACAATCTTGGTCTCATTGGAAATCTAAAAGAAAGATCTATAACATCCAAGAAGTCCAAGGGATCCAATTCTATCACATGGAAAATGAAAATTGAGCAGCACTATGTTTATATTTTCAACCATTGCCAATTTTTTCAATCATGTACCTAATCAATTATCATTCAATATTTGCTTGACTATTTAACAACTCAATACATCTAATAGGTTATTGACCCTTCCATCAATTTATACACCTCCATATGATATTCTTTACAACAACCAAGTCTTAAATATAATCCAAGCAGCATGGAGATCCCCCATGCTCACCAATATCCAAAATGATAAAATGAGGCATATACAATTGGATTCCAAAATAAACTAATGATCAGGAGAATTAGAATTACATATGAACAACAAAAGCATGGTAAATACAACTATATGCAATACCATGTTCATATTCTAAGTCCTCTACACAATGAATGCAAACATGTGCATATATAAATCTTTCAAAATGACGTATGAATCTCATGCACCAAAATCTATATCCACCACTAGGAGGGTCTTGTTGCGAAATCGGCAAGTATACCGTTCATTTCAAGTAATAAAGTGATAAGTAAGATATCGTTCCCTCGAGGATTAATGCACCAAATATTAAATTAACTATTCCCCTTGAATTGGAAGAAAAGAATTCAGTTTGATTGTGAAAATATTTGTTGATCGTAATTTAAAAACAGAAATTTAAAAACAATAATATTCAAAAGCATTCAAGAATATCAAGAACGTCAAGAAAATATGAGTGATTAAAAATTGTAAAAAAAGCTACAGTCAGGATGCACTTCACCTCCGATCCTCCCTTATATTCCTAAATTGTATTTTATAACTAACTAATTTATTAGCTCAGACAATTCATTATTTTCCTATTAAATAGTTGAACCCTAATGTCTTAGTGTTTTCAACCCTTTAAACCAATTAGAATTCTAGTGTCCTAGTAATTCCTCTTGAATTAAGCATTAAGCAAATGAATTAAAAGTATGCAATCTATGTAAACCTATGTCTAGGTCATGCACAGATTGTTATTCTACCCTCTTCCAGATTAAAACCTTAATATGTCTATTGTGAGCTCTAACCATCAAAATCATATAATAGAGTGATCAGTTCTATAAAGGATGTGAAAAAATTAACACAGGTAGAATAAAACTAACTAAATTAAATTAATTATAAAAATAATTTAAAAATTAAAAAGGATTCACATTGGATCCGTGATCCCAACTACAAAAAGAACTTAGGCAGACATATCTGACTTTAACAAATCAAAATAGTAAAATGTATTCATAAATGCAATAAAAAAGAAGAAGAAGATGAAGCGGAAGAATCAATGTCTTCGGTCTTCAACTTCGTTGGTATTCCTGATCTCCAGCGTGAGTCTCCAAGAATTCTATCAATTCTCTGATTCTCACAATTCTCTTCAGCCAAAGTTGTTTTTCTCTGGGGTCTTAGTCTCTTTTTATAGACTTTATGCCCTTGTTTAGAAATTCTGATCATATCTGTTGATTTCAATCTCCTATGGATACTTTCTGATATAAAAATCAAAATTGTCACGTGCTTTCCGTGCTACTAGCGCCAGGTTGGCGCTGATAGCGTGGGAGTTC
Source organism: Gastrolobium bilobum (assembly GCF_033153095.1). Taxonomy (NCBI): domain Eukaryota; kingdom Viridiplantae; phylum Streptophyta; class Magnoliopsida; order Fabales; family Fabaceae; genus Gastrolobium; species Gastrolobium bilobum. The sequence continues at coordinate 19,738 of NW_026897501.1, read as the reverse complement.
ATTCTGGAGGCAGTAGCTTCGCGCTACTAGCGTGACATTCGCGCTGATAGCATGGTTGGCAGATATAGTTGGTGCTGATAGCGCCAGTGCCACGCTAGTAGCGTGTTGGCTTTGTGGTGAAAAGTAGTGCTGGCACTGATATCGCCAGCTCTGCGCTAGTAGCGTGGTGATCAAATCTTGTAATTCCCTGTGCTACTCTATTAGGCTTCTTTCTTGTCCTTTTTCCTACAAAAATATAAGAAAATCAGTGCAAGATATTTGATTAGGATTTATCAATTTAATAGTAATTATAGCCCTTTTCATTCAAGATTAATCAAGATTCTTTCTCTTTTTGGCTTAAAATCATATCTATGCTGGAGGCATATGAAACAATTCACAGATTTCAACGTTGCTATCCTCAGCAATGTACTAGATCAAAATAGAAACAAAGATGAATTCTGTGGAGAGAAAACATGGAACACAAATATCTTAAGAGATCAGAATGCTATGCATGTATAACTTCATTGTTGAAAACTCCAAACAATGCTTTTCAGTTTTATCAAGAAATTAAGATCATAACTTGAATGTTCCTCACTAGATAAATATGTAACTCTCATCACTCTAGTGTTTGATGGTTTCAACACTCATTCCATCAGTGTAGTAGTAATTTCATAGGCTTGATCATATTCTTAAGTTCCTAAGATTGAGGAACTCATTTGACATGCATAGACTGATCAAAAGGTCTTGAAAGGTTGTAACTTGGCCTGGTTTGGGGGTAACAATCTTTTGGACAGAGGCTGATTAATTTTTGAGACTGAAATACCGATATTTCTGACCATGCTTTCTTCTCAATCTTTAATTCTACCACTTTTCGTCAATTCGGGATTCTTATTCCCTTTTCACTACCTTTTTCTTTCCTTGTTTGCAGATGTTTTCTTTCTTTTCTCTTTTGAACTGCATTTTTGCAGACCATTCTTCTTTTTCCTATTTCAACTTACTTAACTTTTCATTTGAGAAGTACCTTGACTTTTCTTTTGATCAACATTTCAATCTCTTTCAAGGTGTGTCAGTGGGAACATGGTTAAGTAACTTTCATAAGGTTTTGAATAAATTGGTCTAAGGCTCAAAAGGGCTTAACAATGGAAAATTCTTTCCAGGTAGGCTATTTGACTCTAAGTTAACAAGAATAAATGTGCCTTTATCATATCAGTAATGCATGCAAGCTAGAGAAGCAGTTCAAGTTCTAGAAGACTACTACAGTGAGGCCTCTTTGAGATATTTTTCCCTGTTTAGGCTCAATCCTCACAGATATAAATTCAAGCTAGAATCCAATTTCAAAATTTCGCATCAACCAATATCTAAAAATTATTCACCAAGGAAGTTATACAAACGAGCAATCATCACTCTCAGATTATAACAATAATTTGATGCTCCACAAATATCACATGTGATTCTTATGATTCAAACTATTTAATTGTTGAGTAAGCTTTTGCAAAATCCATGAATGCTTGTTCAGGAATTCATTACTTTTTGTTTTCTTTTTCTAAAAAAAAATTGAATTAAAAACAAAAATGAATTAAAAACAGCAAAAAATAATAAAAAGAAAGGTTAAAATGTCTCCCTTTTTTAACAGAAATTTTTTCTGTTAGACGTCTCTGTTGCGCAATTCCGCAGTTAGCAGTTATCACATATGGTATACGCCCAATTCTCAGATTTAGAATGTTGTTGTCCTCAGCAATAAACTAAACTAGTTGAGTGAAGCTACTTTTGCACAAGTGGAACACACACACACACTTGTTAACGTCAATCAGAATGATCATAACAGTAAAAAGTATGAAGAGACATAACCAAGATAAAATACCAAAACAACAAAATACTATAGTCAAGACAAAATGGTGAAGTGTGTGACATAGAAAGCTAAATCTAAAGGTCCTCCATGGTGGCATCGGCATCATCTGTAGCTGTAGTGGGAGGCCTATACTGCTCCAGAGATGATGAAGGTGGTGACATCTGTGGCCTGAAACTCGCAGTATCAATCCCTCGATCACTGCATAGCCTCTCGAGCATCAACAACGAATACTCGCTCTGAACTGTCAATCTCTGTATCTAACGCTACATGGCTCAAAAGGCAGGAAAATCCTTATACAGTGCTGCTGCTGGTACCGGTGCTGGCTCTGGCTCATGCTCAGGAGATGGTTGAGGTGGTGGTGCAGGTGCATCTGTAGCTCCATCCGGTCCATGTGCAGCTCTCCACAGTGTTTGCCTCGTAGACTCATTGTGCAATTTCGTCACATGATTTTGGGTCATAGGATGTGGAGGCTTCACATCCAATGGCTCCTCATCAGGTATCTGCACGCCTGCTTGCAAGCATAGCCGTGTAATCAATGAGCTTTGTGCAAGGCGGGCATTCGACCTCCCATGGGTGATGATATACACTATCCTATCAGACAAGATAGATGCAATGTTGAGAGTTTCTCTCCCATAAGGGTATACAGTAACATCGCTCTCTCAACATTTACATCACTTAGATTAGTAGATGCAAAGATTGTGGAATTAATAAAAGTATGCCAGAAGATTGCATCTCCATTCAGATCCAGTCTTTCCAAAAATTTTGGCACATCTGGTTGCCCACTTTTTGTTTCCCATGCAGAGTATAGATGAGTAATTGCATTCCTGATACTCTTAGCTAGTTCAGGCATGTCTTCCCTATACAAACCTTTTTGGGGGGAAAAGAATTTTTAGGGTTCAGATTTTTAATTTCTTATTTTCAAACCTGGCGCTCTCAGCACGGATCTCGCGCTGTTAGCGCGGAGCTACTGGAAGATTTTTACTCTCTGACGTTGACAGATTGAATCTTGCGCTGTTAGCGCGAATTTTTCATGGAATTTTGGCGCTGAGAGCGCCTGATTGGCGCTGTCAATGCGGAGCTACTTGATCCTGAAGTTTTTGGTGCTAATAGCGCCAGTTTCGCGCTATTGGCGTGGACTTACTACCTCTTTTTAATGGCGCTAGTAGCGCCAGTTTGGCGCTGATAGCCCCAATTCCCAGTTTTAAAACTTTTCCATATGGTCACTAATTCACCAATTATTGACTTGTTAAATTTAAACTAACCTAATCAATAAAATAATTAAATAAGAAAAATTTACTATTGGGTTGCCTCCCAATTAGCGCTTGTTTAATGTCACGAGTCTGACACGAATAGTCTAAAGTTCGGGTGAAGCCAGAGGGACAGAAACCTTGTCCCTATTCACCTGTCCTCGATAGTATAACCTCAACCTATAGCCATTAACTTTGAAAGGATTATTAGTGTCTATAAGTGAAATTTCTACTGTGCCATAGGGGTATAACTTTTTAACCACAAAGGGACCTGACCAACGGGATTTGAGTTTACCTTGAAACAATCTCAGTAAAAAATTATACAATAATACATGTTGTCCCGGCTCAAACTCCTTTTGAGCTATCTTCTTGTCATGCCACCTCTTTGTTTTCTCTTTGTATATCCTGGCATTCTCATAAGCAGCTAACCAGAACTCATCCAACTCATGTAATTACAATAATCTCTTTTCATTAGCCTTAGTTGGTTCAAAGTTTAGAAATTTAGTTGCCCATATATTTTTATGTTCTAATTCAACAGGAAGATGACAGGACTTACCATACATCAGTTGGAATGATGACATACCTATAGGAGTCTTGAAGGCTGTTCGGTATGCCCAGAGTGCATCGTCAAGCTTCCTTGCCCAGTCTTTTCTAGAATTTCCCACAATCTTCTCCAGGATCCACTTCAGCTCTCTCTTGGATATCGCCACTTGCCCACTTGTCTGAGGATGATATGGTGTAGCCACCTTGTGCGTGACTCCATACTTCGTGAGAAGACTCTCAAATTGCTTGTTGTAAAAATGGGTCCCTCTGTCACTGATGATGGCTCTTGGAACTCTGAATTGGGTAAAGATGTTCTTCTGCAGAAAGGACACCACCACCTTAGCATCATTCGTGGGTAAAGCTACTGCTTCTACCTACTTGGACATGTAGTCCACAGCAACCAAGATGTATTAGTTAGAATATGACATAGGAAGGGTCCCATGAAGTCAATTATCCATACATCGAAGACTTCCACTTCCAGAATACAATTCAGTGCCATCTCGTCTCTTCGGGAGATGTTTCCCGTCCTCTGACATCTGTCGCACTTCTCTACAAACTCCTTCGAGTCTTTGAATATTGTGGGCCAGTAGAACCCACTTTGCAGGACCTTCTGCGGTGTTCTATTTCCACCAAAGTGCCCTCCATAATCCGATGCATGGCAATGCCAAAGAATCTTTGAAATTTTGAATGCAGCTACACACTTGTAAATAATCCCGTCAGTACATTGAAAATATAAGAATGGGTTATCCCAGTGATACCTCCTTGCATCATGCAAGAACTTCTTTTTCTGTTGTCATGTGAGGTCTTCAGGAAGTGATCCTACAGCTTTGCAATTTGCAATTTCTGCGAACCATGGTCCAAATCAAACTGCCATCACTTGTTCATCAGGGAAGGATTCTTTGATCTCAATTTCAGGTCCATCTTGTAGTTCTTTGTCTTGAATACCTGACAAGTGATCAGCTACCTTGTTCTCAAATCCTTTCTTGTCTCGAATCTCCGGATCAAATTCCTCGAACAGAAGCATCCAACAAAGCAGTCGTGGCTTTGCATCCTGTTTACTCATTAGATACTTCAATGCAACATGGTCGGTAAAAATAATATTTTTAGATCCTATCAAATAAGGTCTAAATCAATTTAATGCATAAACTACAGCTAGCATTTCTTTTTCATTTGTGGCATAATTAACTTCTGCCTCATTTAACAATTTGCTAGCATAAGAAATAACATACAACAATTTATCCTTACGCTGACCGAGACTGCTCTTATTGCGTATGCACTCGCATCACACATGAGCTCAAATGGAAGGTTCTAATCAGGCGCCATCAGGACAGGAGCGGTCGTCAATTTTTCCTTCAACAGATTAAAGGACTTCAGACACTCTTCATCAAAGTTAAACTGAGTGTCTTTCACCAAGAGTTGACTCAAAGGCTTGGCAATCTTGGAGAAATCTTTGATGAATCTTCTGTAAAAACCTGCATGGCCTATGAAGCTTCAAACACCATTAACGTTAGAATGGGGGAGAAGTTTTTCAATTAATAATAGTTTAGCTTTGTCAACTTTTATCCCTTTTTCAGAAACTTTATGACCTAGCACTATTCCATCTTTTACCATAAAATGACACTTTTCCCAGTTTAAAACCAAGTTTGTTTCTTGACAACGCTTCAATACTTTAGATAGATTAACTAAGCATGGATCAAAGCAAGAACTAAAAATAGAAAATTCATCCATGAATACCTCTAATGATTTTTCAATCATATCAGAAAAGATGGAAAACATTCACCTTTAAAAAGTAGCAGGTGCGTTGCAGAGGCCGAATGGCATCCTTCTATAGGCGACCACTCCAAAGGGGAAAGTGAAAGTTGTCTTCTCTTGATCCTTTGGTGCAACAAGTATATGATTATAGACGGAATACCCATCTAAAAAGTAGTAGTATGCATGTCCAGACAGTCTTTCTAGCATCTGATCAATGAAGGGGAAAGGAAAGTGATCCTTTTGTGTGGCATCATTTAGTCTTCTGTAATCCACATCCTTCACCAGTTATAGTTCTGGTGGGAATCAGTTCATTGTTTTCGTTCTTGATTGTTGTAACTCCAAATTTCTTTGGCACGGTTTGAACTGAACTTACCCATGCAGTGTCCGAGATTGGGTAAATCATGCCGGCATCAAGGAGTTTCACCACTTCCTTTCGAACTACCTCTTTCATGGTAGGATTGAGTCATGTCTGAGGCTGCCTCACAGGCTTGATGTTATCCTCCATAAGTATTTTGTGAGTGCAAAAGGAAGGATTGATTCCTTTTAGATCAGAGATAGACCACCCTATGGCTGTTTGGTGGTCTTTGAGTACTTTCATCAACTTGATTTCTTCATAATTAGATAACTCTTTGTTGATTATGATAGGATACGTCTCTGCATCTCCTAAGAAGACGTATTTAAGAGTAGATGGAAGCTCTTTTAATTCCACCTTTGGTGCTTCAGCTGTGATGTCTCACTCTTTATTCTTTAACTCTTCCATTGGAATTTTAGCATTTTCCTTTGGAGGGTTCTCGTCAAAGAATTCTACTTCTTCTTCAAGAGTCCAATCATATTTCTTTTCCAGGAACAGCTCTTCAAGAATGTCCACCCGGAAGCAGTCTCTATTATCTTCAGCGTGCTTCGTAGCATCAAACACATTAATGGTAACTTTTTCGCCATCCATTCTCAGCTCCAGCTTTCCTTTCTCCATGTCAATCATGGCTCTAGTTGTGGCAAGGAACGACCTACCCAACAAAAGAGGCATGTCTCCTTTTTCTTCCATTTCAAGGACTACGAAGTCTGCATGGAAGATGAACTTATATACCTTGACAAGTACATCTTCTATTACTCTGTTTGGTCTTCTCAATGTTCTGTCAGCAAGTTGGAGAAACACCATAGTAGGCTTCAGCTCAAAAATTCCCAGAGTCTTCATCACTGAAAGTGGCATAAGGTTGATGTTTTCTCCAAGATCACACAATGCCCGACCAACATTAATGTTGCCTATCGCAATCGAGATGTTAAAACTCCATGGATCTCGAACCTTTGGTGGAAACTTCTTCTGAATTATGGCACTGCACTCCTCTGTGAGAGCCACTGTTTCAAATTCCTGCAATTTATGCTTTCTAGACAAAAGATCTTTCATAAACTTAGCATAGTTAGGCATGTTAGCTAAAGCTTCAGCAAAAAAAATATTTATTTGCAACTTTTTAAACATTTCTAAAAACCTGGCATATTGTTGTTTCTGTGCTTGCTGCTTTGACTTTATAGGATATTATGGTTTCTCATAGCGAGAGAAATCCCATTACTTCTTTGGAGTCTCTTAGCTTTCTCCTTTGCCTCGTCTTTGTTTTTTTTCGCAGGCTCTTATTTTGCAAGTGTTTCCTCCTCTTTTTCTTGCTCTGGTTCAATAACTGGTTTGTTAGCTTTCTTTTTCTGAACCACCTTTGGCTTTTCTTAAGGAGTAATCACAATTCCGCTTCTTATAAAAATCGACTTGCAGTCTTCTCGCGGATTGACTATGGTGTTACTTGGAAATTGTCCTTGAATTCGCTCAGCAAGCTGCCTAGACAATTGGCCTATCTGATTCTCCAAGTTCCGGATTGAAGCATCTTGATTCTTATGATAGGCTCTTGTCTCATTCATGAAAGCGCCAGTGGTCTGGATATAGTCATTGGTGGTTTTAGAAAGCTGCAACATCGCTTTCTCCAATTCAGACGACTCCTTATGTGGAATAGGAGGAGGTTGTAAGTAATTGTTGAATTTGTAATCCAAACCTCCCCTTTGAACTCTCCTTTGGAAATTGTTCCCTAGAGCATTGTTCTGGTTCCTCTGGAAGTTCTGCGGTGGTCTTGGATCATACCAGACTCCATTAACTTGGAACGCATCTGATCCTACAAGTGTGGGGCACTCGTTGGTCTCATGCTCTCCTTTGCAATACTCAAAGTTAACTGAATTAACTTGAGTTGTAGAAATTTGCATCTTGTCCAACTTAGCATTCATACTGGCGAGCTGTTGAGATATAATCTTCTGTTCAACTAACACCGCATCATTATTTCCCAATTGCAGAAGTCCTTTCCTTGGTTGAACCGGTTGAACTGCCATAGATGCATTCTCGTTCTTTGCCATATAGTCAATCAGCTCTAAAGTTTGAGTTGTTGTCTTCTTCCCTATGGTTCCACTAACTGCACCATTGACAATCATTCTGGAATCTAGTGTCATCTCATTGTAGAAGACCCTGACTTTCTTCCCGTTTGGAAAATCATACTGGAGGCATTTTCTGATCAGTTCTTGGAATCTGATCCAAGCTGCACACGGAGTCTCTCGTGGCTGTTGAGTGAAGTTGGTAATTTCATTGACCAACTTGTTGTATTTCTCCATGGAAAAGTGCTTAGCGAAGAACTTGGGAGCTTGTCGATCCAACCATCTGAGAGTTTTCCAGGTTACAGCAAAAGGGAACAACCGGAGTCTAATTGCATCATCTAATAGCCCATGATGCTTGGTAGTGTCACAGATTCTTAGAAATCTATCCACGAAATCATGGGGGTCTTCATAGGAGCTGCCATCTCGAATTCTGATTTTGGCTCTGAACTCGAGGATTCCTCTTGCTTCCGTAGCTTGGTTAATTTCTGATTCTTCTTTGTAGTCTTCTCGATTTCTAGATCAAATTGTAAAGTTTCTCGGTCTACTTTACCTCGCATAAAACAGAGAAATCAAATTAGTAAAAAAATAAAAATAAAAATTTCAATCTCAAAGATCGAAAGTTAAAACTAATATTTGCGTAATTAATCCCTGGAAACGGCGCCAAAAACTTATTGCGAATCGACAAGTATACCATTCGTTTCAAGTAATAAAGTGATAAGTAAGATATTGTTCCCTCGAGAATTAATGCACCAAATATTAAGTTAGTTTGATTGTGAAAATATTTGTTGATCGTAATTTAAAAACATAAATTTAAAAACAATAATATTCAAAAGCATTCAAGAATATCAAGAACTTCAAGAAAATATGAGCGATTAAAAATCATAAAAGAAGCTGAAGTCACGATGCACTTCACCTCCAATCCTCCCTTATATTTCTAAATTGTATTTTATAACTAACTAATTTATTAGCTCAGACAATTCATTAGTTTCCTATTAAATAGTTGAATCCTAATGGCTTAGTGTTTACAACCATTAAAACCAATTAGAATTCTAGTGTCCTAGTAAATCCTCTTGAATTAAGCATTAAGCAAATGAATTAAAAGCCTGCAATCTATGTGAGCCTATGTCTAGGTCATGCATGGATTGCTATTCTATCCTTGTCCAGATTAAAACCCCAATATGTCTATTGTGAGCTCTAACCCTCAAAACCCTATAATAGAGTGATCAGTTCTATAAAGGATGTGGAAAAATTAACACAGGTAGAATAAAACTAACTAAATTAAATTAATTATAAAAAAAATTTAAAAATTAAAAAGGATTCACATTGAATCCGTGATCCCAACTACAAAAAGAACTTAGCCAGACATATCTAACTTTAACATATCGAAATAATAAAAAGTATTCATAAACGTAATAGAAAAGAAGAAGAAGATGAAGCAGAAGAATCAATGTCTTCGGTCTTCAACCTCATTGGTATTCCTGATCTCCAGCGTGAGTCTCCAAGAATTCTCTCAATTCTCTGATTCTCACAATTCTCTCCAGCCAAAGATGTTTTTCTCTGGGGTCTTAGTCTCTTTTTATAGACTTTGTGCCCTTGTTTAGAAATCCTTATCATATCTATTGATTTCAATCTCCTCCGGATACTTTCTGATATAAAAATCAAAATTGTCACGTGCTTTCCGTGCTACTAGCGCCAGGTTGGCGCTGATAGCGCGGGAGTTCATTCTGGAGGCAGTTGCTTCGCGCTACTAGCGTGACATTCGCGCTGATAGCGTGGTTGGCAGAAATAGTTGGCGCTGATAGCACCAGTGCCGCGCTAGTATCGTGGTGGCTATGTGTTTAAAAGTAATGCTGGCGCTGATAGCGCCAGCTCCGCGCTAGTAGCGTGGTGATCAAATCTTGTAATTCTGTGTGCCACTCAATTAGGCTTCTTTCTTGTTCTTTTTCCTACTAAAATATAAGAAAATCAGTGACAAGATATTTGATTAGGACTTATCAATTTAGTAGTAATTATAATCCCTTTTTATTCAAGTTTAATCAAGATTCTTAATCTTTTTGGCTTAAAATCATATCTATGCTGGAGGCATATCAGGCCTCTTGCCCGAAGCTCCAATGTGCTCACCTGAACCTGAAATGGTGCCCCAAAGAGGGGTGAGATATACATATATATCTTAGTAAACTAAGGGTACTGGAGGGTCACTCTGCCCAAGGGCTCACTCAATGTGCATGAAATGATACATATATGAACAGTATAACATACAAAATCACATAACCAACTGGACACAACCGAAGAACATCCATGCAAGGATTCCGTTCAAGGTCCCCATCAAACTTCTCCCGGGACGCTTCTTGGCGCCTCTCCTATGGTTCAAAGGCTTCATGGCAAACCCAACTGAAACTCCCAAGGAGACCTATTTAGCGAAAATCCCACGTTTTGATCTCCTAGTGCCGCTCCCAGAGACGACTCTACGACAAAACCCGGCCGAAACTCCACAAAGGAGCATAAACAGGCAGAAGCCCAAACCAACACATCTACTGGCCAGAGATCACAATTGCAATATCATACAATATGCCACACGCATGTCAATCGACATGTCAATAATGCATGAACATACTATTACACACATTATCAAAGAGCACACGTCCAACCATCACCCCCAACTTGGGCATCGTGGAACATTTAGGGTGGCTTGCTGATGGTGAAAAAATATAAGTTCTGATAGGGGACGTTCCTTTGTTCTCTCTTGGTGATAGAACACAGATTTGTTCCCTTACTTCCAACCCAAGTGCGCAAGTGCACGCATCAAGTAATAATGGGTGTATTTAAGGCCCAGATTATCGTTCCCACGAGGATAAAACTCTAAATATTGTCTTATACTATTTTATAAAGAATGAAAATGAGAAGAAAAGTTAGTGAATGAACTGGCTGGTCAAACGTCCCCTACTGTCTTGACAACGTTCCTCAGGAACAGTAAGTTCAGTTTAATGGCAAACAATTGCTCGTTGCGTTATATATGTGATCCTTCTTGTTTAGAAGAAGGTGAGATAATAATCATTGGAGATTTGGTAGATACAAGATTAAATAAAGTAAAAATAATAAAACAGTAATAATTATAATTAAGAGACAACAAGTGGATGGTTTTAAAAACAGTTTAACAGAAGGAACGAATTCACTGCTCCATTCTTAAACAGTTATTTCCACTGCTCAAGACTTAGCAATTTTTGGCTTTGTCCCAGTTTCTTATCTGCCAACTTCGATTCCTCAGCTCATGGACTAGATGGCTCACAAGTTTCCATATTCTTATGGCTCCCTTGACTCCAACAAGTACTCAGTACAGAACCTTAAAGTGGACGAAGCGGCCCCTTATTCCTAAGGTGACCAATAGTGTTTTTGCCATGACACTACCTGCCCCCAATGGCTAAGCTGCCTGAAATCCCTTCTTTATAGAAGTTCCTTTCTCAGGATGTGTTCAATTTCTATAGATACACAATGAATATAGCTTACTTAGCCAAAGAAATACAAAAAGCTTCAGTCAAGAGTTTCGAAAATAATTCTTTAAGAGTGTTGCTGTTTATCCGTTCCATAGATAGTTCAGCCCATGGCTGATATTTAAAACATAATTATTCTAAACTTAAGTCCCATAGACCCGAGATTCAGCTCATAGATAACGAATGGAACAAAAAGAAGAAACACTTATATTGAAATCAAACAAGAAAGATTACAACAAAGTATAAAATGGAGAAGATGGTTTGATGCTCGTGGGGAGTCTTAATGGATGATACAGAACAGAGAAGAAGGGTTGTTACTTAACTACAGTTACAGCTATATAAAACTTAACTACTAACTATTAGGTGATCTCTTCTTTTAGGACTTCAATCCCTCCAGAATTCGATGATGTTTTTGTGTTTGGGACGTCCTATTAATAGGAAGAAGAGGGATGGCAGTCTTGTAAATCCTTTGGAGCTGGTTTCTTGAATGAAGGGACGGGTCGGTGGCAACAGTGTTTAGAAGCTTTGTAAATTGCTTGATGGGACAGTATTTGTTGATGATTAGTCATTTTTTGCAGTCCCCACATGCCTTGCTTTCTTCTTGGCCAATGAGAACTCTTGATTCTCTGCTCTTCACGTTTCCTAGTGCTTAAGTGGTGCACCGCCTCTGCTTTTAGAAGACTTCGTTTCCACGTTTCCTGCAAAAGGGGCAGAGGCATTAAATGAGTGGAGCAAGTGCATTAAATGCTTCTCAGTCCGTTCCCCTTTTAATATATTTTAAAGGAATACATCATTATATGTTCCCCCACTGTGTTTTTGTCAGAAATGTGTAAAACAAGTGAATTTCATGCTGAAGTTGCTCATCAGATGAGGGAACCTAAGGTATTTTACCATCAAAATGGGCTTAGATGGGAACGAATTTACGTCTCATCAAACACCCCAAAACTAAACTGTTGGTTGTCCTCAAACAACTCTGAAATATTGTATTAGACTGCCCAATTTCAAAGAATAGCTCAACAGAAAAAAAAAAACTTGAGCCAGTGAGCAATCATAAACTTTTCAAAAAAATGAGCTACTCTCCATAGGTGACAAGTAAGAAGAATTTGTTCCATGGTAAGTGAAGGTTGCTGATCTTCTGTCTCACTATCACTCAGGGTTGGTGTTTACTCTTTCCTTTCCTGGATGTGATTCTTCAGAACTTGCTTTTCTGCTGCTTTCCTATGCAGTGCATATGTCTTCCCTTCCAAGGATCTTTTGAGAAGAGGGTTTATGGAGGTGTGGTAGAATGGTGGTCATAATCATGGGGCCAAGGAACGTTTACAATTGTGTTTTTGAACTTGACTTTTTCTATTTGGGGGAACACTATTTTCTTTTTGAACCTTTTCTTCCCTTGAAGGGAGGTTTTCTGATATTTTTGTCTGCATTCTTTTGCATGGCTCTTCCCTTTTTCTTTGCTTTTTCCTCTGACATTTTTGTTCATTTTTTGGTTCGTTCCTTGTCCTTTTGGTTGACCTGGTGATGTGTTGGTTATAACACCACGCAATTCTAATTTAAATATTAATATATTAAATGAGAATTAAAAGAAAGGATTAGTGAAAATCCTGAAAATTAGGCCAAAATACAAAGAAAGGGCAAAACGGTAAATTAACCATGCACACAACCCTAGGAAGGAAATTGAGTATAAGGTCTCAGATGATAAAAAGAACCTTGGCAATGGATTCAGAACGAAAAAATTGAGTGGATAGGCAAGTTTCAGAATAAATCAATGAATAGTGTTTTTACCGGGTAAAAATATCGCGGTACGATTGCACCGTAAAACGTGCCGATTGAGTTTTGATCTCTAGGTTTCAAATATGAGTTATAAATGGTTTATAGAACTAGGAAATATGATTTCTGACAAAATTTGATGGAATTAAGTTAGTTTGGGGAAGCGTGCCAACGGCGCGCGCAACAGCTTAAAATAGTGTTTTCTCCGATCGACCGGAAAACTCAGGATTCATTTGATCACGTATAATGAAAGGAGAATAGTTAATATTATAAATTTGAGTTTCTAAATAGGTTGTCAATTCACAGACGTTTAGTGAAAGTTCGGACGAGTTTTAGATCGCGTGATGTGGTGTGAGACCAACCCCACTTAAACTTCACTTAAGCCACATCATCCATTCACTATATTCATCATCATCTCTTTCTTCCTTCCCCTTCATGGCCGCACAAACAGCCCTCCCCATGGCCACTTCTCCTTATTTTATTTTTTTTATAAACCACTCATTTCTCCTCTAAATCCAATAAAATTTGTGTTGAAATTTGTTGGAAAAGACCTTCTAAACACATTGGTAGCACTCTTAGGCTTTGAAACCGTCTCTTTGGGGAGATAAGGCCAAAGTCAGTTTCGAATTTGTGAGAGAAATTGATGTTCATGGAGTCATTTGGTCTTCCATTGCTTGGATAAGTCTTGGAGGACTATCAAGCCTTTGTTGTGAGTATGTTTCCACCCCATTTACATGGTTTAATTGTAGATTATGTTTATGAACCCTAAACCTTGAATTGTTGATGTGTGATGTTAGAGAGCTCAATTGGGAAAAGTTTGTACATAAATGTGTCTTAGAATAATGTATATTAGACATAAAGGCAATGAAAATTTTAGGTGAAAAATATGATTTTGTAACATAGAATATCTTGAGGTGTCATGACTTTGAACTTGGAAAATGTGTTAGGATTTTAGTGGTGAGTTGTTGGATGATTATATGTGGATATAATGGTATTGTGTGAAGTGTGGAAGGGTTGAAAATTGAAGGAAATCCCTTGGTATTATATAGGTCACAATTCGGCCATTTAGAGAGTTTTAGGAATTTGAGATTGTTTGTATTGATTGGATGATGTTTCAAGTGTTGAATGGTGTTTAAATGGGTTGTGTGGTGGTTGGAAAGTGGAAGAATCAATGAAAAATGATAAATGGTGTTTAGGGTCATAAAGGATCCTAGAGTGAATTATTAAGCAAAACGATGCTTAAAAGACGTAAAATGGAAAAACGACAATTGATTTAGCCTTTTGGCAACCTAAGGATGTATAATAAAATGAGAAATAAAATTTAGAAAAATAAATTTTAGATTAAGCCTTGTTTGGCCGAACCTACCTAAGGTGGGTGTAGGAATTTGACGTTTTTCGCGTTTTGATAGAATTGCCGTGTACTGACGATTCGTACATGGATATGTAGGTTATCGTACGTCGATTTGAACCCTAAACTGTGAGTCGGTGGATTGCCCTTGGTCTTGAACCAAGTGGATTGAGGTAAGTGGTTGAATCAATGAATGTATAATTGTAAATTGACATGTGTTGTATGAGTTTTTGAGTAATTGGGAATGTCCTCTGTGTAGTCATTCTGTTGAATAACAAGTTTAGAAAATAAGCTGTTGTGGAGCTAAGTGGAGGAACATATTGAGGTAACCTCTTGGTACTGGGGCTTGTTCCCCTTGTGTGTTCCACCATACCCGCTGAGGGTGATGGTAGGAAATGTATATGAGTAGTGTAGAATAACATGAGCATGCATGTAGTATTTATGAGGGTACTTATGTACCGAGTCTCTGGCCAGTAGACAGTGTAGCCTTCGGGCAGTTTCGTACTTCAACTGGATAGGTCTCCGAGAGGGAGTTCCAGTTGACCTAGGGTCGTGGTGTGTGATCCGGATAGGAGCACACTAGGAAGTCTCAGGTGTATGCGGATGGGAGGGGTACCTTGGTTAATGTTCTAGGAACACGCCTTGGATGAGACCCGTAGGCTTATATTCCGAGGACGTTGCGTGGTATTGGTAGCTACCATTCCCGCTTCGTCATATTTTGTATTCCTATATTCCCCAATTTCTCTAAATCCCTTGCTTTATCCCGTTTTGAAAAGTGGTTATTTTATATTATTTATATGCATCGAAGTGAGCTATTGGGCGGAGTTTTCTCCAGAACCTTTGGGTTAATTAGATATATTCGTATATCTCACCCTGTCTTGGGGGCTTTATTTCAGGAGGTAGCAGTGGCATTGGAGCGGCGAGCAAGAAGCCCGTATGATGAGTGTTGGAGGATCTTTTCACTTTTTGCATTTTGATGGCCACTTGGCCTAGGCTAGACTTAGGGAATGAACATCCCATATGTATGTAGGATGAGTTTCATAGTCATATTTGTTCATGTCATTTTGCCTAAGTCTAGTGTATATGTCATTTGAAGTTTTATGTTTCAAGTTGTAAGTTAAAGTTGTAATATTTGTAAGTTGTAATATTGTATGAGATTTTGTAAGTATACATGGACATTGATGTAATATAATGGAAGGGCTTTAGGCCTATTTTAGGATTATGATTATATGCTTATGTTGAGAAATTGCATGTAAATGGACTTTGGTGATTGAAACGAGTTAAGGATTTACAAAGTGAGCTATGTAGTATGAATTGTGTAATAAATATAAACTGAGTTGGGTTGTAAGTGCCCCAAGGCATTATTGGTCCTTGTGTGTGCCACACATTGGTTATTAGGTACAATAGAGACACTAGTGAGCATTTACAACTTGGGGATTTTAGGAAAAACAATGGAAACTCTGGCGAATTTTCTGTAGAATTGGCAGATTTTAGACGAACGTCGGGAGAGTATATCTCCCTCCATAGAGGTCCGATAAGGACGTGAAAAATTCCATATTGAAGCTTTAGATGTCCCCTACATGGTGTTAAAATCTTAAAATATTTTGGGTTTCACGCAGCCCTGTAGAAGCTTGTGAACATGGATTGTCCAGAACGCAACTATGCAGGGACTGTTTCTGGCAGTTCTTGGGAATTTTATTTCCGCTTCGTTTCTCAGTAAAATTAAGCGTATGATATATCAAATTAAAGCTTGAGGTATATAGTTTGTGTTATAAAACTTTGAGATCATTTTAGTGAGTAGTTTTTCTGCAGTAATTCATGGAGTGAGGGGTGATTAGAGCTGTTTTGGGGTTGGTTGGCAGTTTTGCTTGTCCAACTTCAAACGGCGATAACCGGAGCAAACGAGCTCCAAATGAAGCGGGTGTTAGCTTCCTAGAAAGGTGATTATGTAAAAAAAAATATAGCTAGAGAGGAATGCCTGGTTTTGTGCGGTGAATCCGTAGAAAAATAATTACTGAACCATGTTCGGAGGGGTAGAAAACGTAAAAATGAGAATTATGCTAAGTGGGTTTATGGGAACCCCTTAGTGAATTGTAATAAGTAAAATAATTTATAAAAGTAGTTTAAATAAGTATTCTGCAAGAGTTTACAGTTACGGTCACAACTTTTAATTATCACACTTTTTATTGTTTTAAATACTCGCGTAATAACGAAAAAAGTTTATTCGTGCTTTTATAAAGGAATTGTAATGATTGTAACTGCGCTTAATATCTTAATTAATGTTAAGAATACCGATATGTAACGTGTTGTTACATTTTATGGTATCAGAGCAGTTTTGTAAGGGAACTCTGATAGTGTATAATTGTATTTGGTGTTGCATAGCTATCTGTGAACTGTTTATGATTAATGTATATGTGATTCCTCAGTGTGGGTCTGATCAGCTCATTCCTTTGTGTTATATGTACAGATATCATGAGTAGGGCACAGAGTCACTGTGGAACTCGAGGTGCAGGGCGTCTAGCAGCACCAGATCCTATTACTGCAGTTCTGAATGCTCTGCAGGAAGAGACTGCTGCAAATAGAAATATGACCGAGACCCTGATGAAAAATAATCAGGATATGATGCATGCCTTTATGAATGAGATGATGGCAGACAGGGCTCGGAACAGGAGGGATGATTCTCCTCCACATACGACTACGGAGACTCATACCCGTACGCCATCTGTTACACCTCAGCAGGAAGGGAGTGGTGCTAGTCGTCAGTCTGGTGGGGCTAGTCACCATACTACTAATCCTACTTATATCCCCGAGCCTTCTGTGGATCCTTCTATTGTTGCTCAGTCGTCTGGGGTTGCTGGTCAGGTATTTGCTGGTACCGATGAGCAGAGGCTCATATCTTTTAGAAAACACAAGCCGCCAACATTTCAGGGGTCAAGGGACCCGAAGGTAGTTACTACCTGGTTGAGGGGTATGGATAAGATATTTCAAGTTATGGGGTGTCAGGATCCCCATAGGTTATTGTATTCTGTTTATATGTTCGAGGGAGCTGCCCACGAGTGGTGGTACACTGCATCTCAGCCTTTTATTATTCAGGGGGAAGAAATCACTTGGGCTTTTTTTGAAAGATTATTTCATGAAGAGTATATTCCCAGGGATGTTCGGGAAGCTAAACAGGATGAGTTTGAGAAATTGGTACAGGGTACCATGACTGTTGATGCCTATGTGGCGAAGTTTAATGAGTTAGTGAAGTTTGCTAATTATGGGGGTGTGTGGCCGACTTCTGAGTTTTTATCCGCTAAGTTTCATAAAGGTCTTAATGAGAAAATTGTAAAAAGAATGTCTAATACTGTTGTGAGGAATTTTGCATATCTAGTAACCCAGTGCAAACGAGTTGAAAGTGTTTATAGCAAATATCTGAAATCTGGTTCGTCGAGGACATCTGGTTCTCCAGGTAATAATAATAGAGGTGGCTACCATCAGAATAACAATAGAGGTAGGGGGTTACAGGTAAGACAGCCTCCGGGTCAGTTCAAGAGGGGTGGTGGTCAGAAGAGCAGATTCAATGATAGAAATTCTAATCCTAGATGTGGCAAGTGTAAGAGGTTTCATCAAGGCCCGTGTACTGTGATTCCAAATGCTTGTTTTAAATGTGGAAAAGCGGGGTACTATGCCAATAATTGTTACAGCAATACTGGGCAGGCTGCGAATCTGCAGGCCTTGCCACCTGTTCCTACAGTCGGGCGAGTTTATACTACTAATGCGCAGCAGACGGAGAGGGCACCTAACCTGGTAAAAGGTACAATTTTTATCTCTAATATTGATTTGTCTGTTTTATTTGATTTGGGAGCGACTCCTTCGTTTGTGGCTGAATATGTTGCAAAAGGATTGGGGTTAAAAGTATCACGGATGATTCCCCCTATGCGTATTACTACTGCTACAGGATAGGTTAGTGATTCCTCCTTTGTGTGTAAAAAGGTTGGGTTTACCTACGAAGGCAAGGGTTATACTATTGATTTGATTATCTTGCCCCTGGCCTCTGTTAATTTGATATTGGGCATGGATTGGTTGTCTCAAAACTGCGCAATGATTGATTGTTGCGGCAATAGGTTAATATTGTCTCATGAGAAGCCCTCGGTTACTCCATCTCCTTTTCTGTCTATGTGTCAAGCTATTAAAACCTTGAAGGATGGGGATCAGGGTTATATTTTCTTGGGTGGATTGGTGGGTGGTAAGGAGATTGAGATTTCTACTATTCCGGTGGTTAATGAGTTTGTGGATGTGTTCCCTGATGAGATACCGGAATTTCCACCTCAGAGAGAGATTGAGTTCTCGATTGAGTTGTTCCCTGGTGTGGGGCCTTTTTCTTTGGCTCCATATCGGATGTCGCCGCTGGAGTTGGCTGAGTTGAAGAAGCATATAGAGGAGTTGTCAGCAAAGGATTTTATCAGACCTAGTGTGTCCCTGTGGGGAGCACCAGTTATATTCGTGAAAAAGAAGGATGGAAGCATGAGATTGTGTACTAACTACCGGCAATTGAATAAAGTTACGGTTAAGAACAGGTACCCATTGCCGCGTATTGATGACTTGTTGGATCAGTTGAGGGGTGCCTGTGTGTTCTCTAAGATTGATCTCCGGTCCGGATAACATCAGATTCAGATTAAGCCGGAGGATGTGCCTAAAACGGCATTCCACTCTAGGTATGGACACTACGAGTACCAGGTGATTCCTTTTGGGCTTACAAATGCCCCGGCGGTGTTCATGGATTATATGGTATTTTTAAGCCATATTTAGATCAGTTTGTAATTGTGTTCATCGACGACATCTTGATTTATTCTAAGAACAAGGAGGAGCATACTGAGTATCTGAGGACTGTGTTGCAGATATTAAAGGATAAAAAGTTGTATGTGAATCCGTCAAAGTGTGAATTCTGGCTATCTGAGGTTCAATTTCTGGGTCATGTTATATCTGATAGAGGTGTTGCTGTGGATCCAAATAAAATTGACGTTGTTATTGACTGGGAACGACCAAAAATTGTTACTGAGATCCGGAGCTTTCTGGGTCTTGCTGGATATTATCGGAGGTTTATTGAGGGGTTTTCCACAATGGTGCTACCATTGACCCGATTGACACGAAAGTATACTCCTTTTGTGTGGACCTAGGAATGTGAGAGGTGTTTTCTAGACCTTAAAGAGAAATTGACTACTGCTCCTGTGTTGACCCTCCCCGATCCAGAAAGGTAAGTTTGAAACTATATTGTGATGCTTCCAAGAAAGGTTTGGGGTGTGTGTTGATGCAAGAAAGGAGAGTGGTTGCTTACGCTTCTAGACAATTGAAGCCTCGTGAAGAGAATTACCCGACGCACGAT